>NC_057799.1:177088945-177099606 GCF_018294505.1 Triticum aestivum
ACACACACAGGCATATGTAGTACTACCAGCAAGACGACGAAGCAAGCTAGATTTAATTCTTTCATGATGAAATCCTGCACCAAGCTAACATAACCTATAAGGATCAATTATAACGCATACACATGAATTTGAGCTACACCTGTGTGGATCAATTTTTTCATAGCATAGAGCCCAACTTGACGACGTCCGTCGTCTTTGACTCGTAGCAGTATAGATCAGATAACCTCTAGGGCAAGGCAAAAGTGTAGCGATATAGGCCCATCTTTTTTTAGTTGACCCATCTCTTTTGACAGCCGTATAGATACACCTTTTAAAAAAATGCCAAATAAAACACGTTGGTGCTATGACGATTATAATGGCATTGGTAGGTAAATTTTGTTCACTTATATATATCCTATTTAATGGCCATAAAACTTTACTCTGTTAAATAAACTGATAGATGTTTCTGATTTTTGTAGTAACATATTTCTTATGGTTATCCGTATTGCATTTTGATTAATCACTCATGGTGATCCCGAATCCAACAGGACAATCATCTCCTTTTCCTAACTCAAATCCGGAAGGCTGAAGTCACCTAAACAATGGGTCAGCCTGTACATGAACCATCACATCATAAATTTCTAGTACTGATATATTGTTTTATTTCAAAGAAAATACATCTACCAATACAATTAGTCCTAATTGTAATATTCTACTTCCAAACCACAAATCTTAAATTTCATATTGAGGTAATATGGTTTGAAAAATCATATGCAAGCTACAAAGTAAGAAGAGTTAGAACACATCCCAACAAATCCATAAAAAAAGAACACATCCCAACTACACCTACATGGACAACGTGAGATGGATCATGCTGGAATTAACCACGATGTGTGGTTTCCTGTCCAGCTGTGCCATTAAAACAATCACCGATTAGGAGTGTATTTAGGTATTCTACGTTAGTGTAAATCACTAAATGATTCTTTTGTAATCAAATCCACTCACGTGCATGTGTTGCTTGTGGGCGTTTTTCCATCCGGTAAGATTCCATCAAGTCCTCTTGTACGTCAGTACGTGTGCATCCAGCCAATGTTAGGAAGTAATCAACATGCTTCCGGATTGTGGGTACATACCATCTGATCCATGGCAAAAAAGCATCTGCTGGGTAATCCATCATCCAGCTTCAGAGCTAATAAAAGAATTAACAAAAGTAACCAATGAGACACCACATGGTGCCTGAGATATGTTAGGTTTTCTTTGATATTTAGATATACATATGTTATGCAATGTACCTATTTTTTCTACATAATGTACTTGCACCATTGTCCAGAAGAGTTAACATATCGGTCCAGCAAGAGACAAATAATTAATAGATTACTATGTATGCATAGTTAGCTTAATTAGCGATATTGCACATACATAAAAAATGAAAGAAAATCCCTTTCATCGATTATTTGTAATGGCGAAGGCAGAACTAAAACCGCTAGCTAGTGACAAATAAGTTTCTAACATTAATTGACATTGTTCTGAATAATATTATATGCACCATTCCAAATGCTAATTGTAAGGAGAACAGAACTAAAACCAATGATGATATTTAGCTAACCACAGATATAGGATCGAGGAATAGAGCACATTCAGCTTGTAGGTGCACGGCAAAGTAGCAAAAAGAGTACATAGCTTACACATAGATTAGTGCTTATACCAGAAATAATAAGGTAGCAGTCCAATGACCGTATGAATATGTTACTGAGCTTCCTTTGCTTGGCCAGCTTATGTGTTCTTGCCCCAATCCCTGAGACCTCACCTCGCTGTTTTGGAGATCCTGACGGCTGTCGGGGGCCTAATACATTATGCATCTGATGTAACTTATCTGATCAACAAAATATAGATTCTTAGTCTACAGCTGAATATATTCGATGGAGATTCTTACAACTGTTGATGGCCTAATACCTACTTGAAATTATCAACATTTGGACTGCCCACCTCTCTCTTACATATGTTGCATGCATGTTGATCTGCAAACAGTATGGAGGCCCGGTGATCCTCCTGAGGCTTGAGCCTGTGTCCGGCTACTATGGAACAGGGCAAGGTTTACGCCTTGGCTTCAGATTGGGTTCACGTGGATGTACTTTGTAACCACTTTATCCTCTTCCTTCCCTTTCTTTGGAATATATGGATTGATTTATCATACATCCGCGATCCAAAAATTGGACGGGTGCTTACCTTCAAAAAATCAATCAGCACGACATACGTGAGTCAGATATTGTCGGATCAACTTGCGCTTCAACCACCAGAGCCCACGGTGAAGTGAGGCATTCATCTTCCCTTGAGATCTGTACGCCTTGTACCCTGCCACCCATCATAGTGCAGAAGACGTCAACAACAGAGAGGAGGCATCAGGGGGGAGGAGCTATATATGGCTTGAAGTTGAGGGCACATGATTAGCCCAAGGAGAGGCTTAATCCATCTCGCCGGCGACTTCATCGCCCGGCTTTCGCCGCCGCGAGAGCATGGAGATGATATATTAGGTGTTATGCGGGCGCACTATTTTTACCCTAGGTGCTAGGCTCTTTTTTAGATCCAATTTGTGGGTACCTTCTTTTGTTAATAATTTTTTTTTGCCTGAATTGGGTCACGTAAGGTTTGTGGACTCTTTTTTTATAGAAAATGTGTGGACTCCTTTTTTAACGTGAGGAGGTGTATGTACTCTTTTTTATAGGAGGTGTGTGGACTCTTTTTAACGTGAGGAGGTTTATTTTCTTAACCTTTTTTCGTATGGAATTGTTTACGAACATCCATCGGCTAATATTAACAATTGTTTCCAAGGCTACCAGATTAACGGACAGATGTTTCTAATTATTATGGGATTTTGTAGGTATTTATCTTTTTTCTGATAGCCCGTAAAGCATTTTTTATATATAATAGATTTCCAGTGCAATAAAAAAATGACCCAAAAATAAAAGTTCTCAGTATGCCCTGAAGATTTTATATGAATTTTTCCTGAATATTTAAGAATTTTTGATGCAAAAATTACCAGAGGGAGGTGCACCAGGTGGGCACAACCCACCTGGGCGCGCCAGCACCCCCTGGCGCGCCATGGGGGGTTGTGGTCCCCACGTGGGCCCCCTCACTTATCTCTTCGTCCCACATTGTCACCTACCTCCAGAAAAAATTCACCCTTGTTCGCTCTCCCGAGTTCTTGCTCATTTTGCTGCCATTTTCGATCTCTTTGCTCGAAGCTCCATTTCCGAAACTGTTTCGGGGGATTGTGACTCCATCATTTGTCCAATTAGTTTTTGTTTTAGTGGTTTATACTGAATAAATAGCTACTCTTGGTGCTGCTGTAGATGTGCTTGCATGTTCAATTCTTAGTGTTCTAAGTAGTTTGAATGCTTTCTATGGCCTCTATGTATCCCTATGAGTAGTTGCTATTAGTTTTGTTGGAACAATTTTGTGGACTAAAAATTCAGATTTTTGTTCATAGGAAAAACTGTACGCGGACATGAATATCTTCAGGAAATTTGGCTCTAAGAAGAACTCCAAGGGTGTTATTGGGGAGTCTTCTAACAATGATCTCCACCTTCGGAGGTTGGCAGAGGTACGGCCGTGCGAATGGCCGCACATCCCGTTCCTTCAAGAAGCTAGAATTCATGAGGAGTTCATGCAATTCATTGCCAACACCGGTCTCACCGACTTCATCGCAGATGAGTGCGACCAGCACCAAATCCTCACAAACGTCTTTGTTCAAAGCTTTACTTTCTTTCCTAGAAATAATCCTCCTGAAGTGAGCTTTGATTTATATGCTGAAAACCACCAGATACCACTTACTGAATTTTGTGACATGCATGATCTCGTCTGATGGGAGCTTGGCTGAGCCTAGGCCGGCTGAGTTTGAGGATTTCTGACGCACTTTGACAGTGGGTGATGAGAGGAGAGTGTCAGCCATCACTGCCGGTGGCTTACACTTTCCTGTTGTTCGTTACTTTGCACTCTTCATTACCAAATGCTTGCTTGCTAGAGAGAAGGTGGGTGCACTTAGTTCACCAGACCTTGTTGTTTTACGTCGTGCAGCGACAACACCTATAGCTTGGGAGCTATTGTGGCTCGTCGCCTCCATCTTAATAAATCCCAGGGTAAAATACATGGTGGGATTTTTGCCACTCGTTTGGCAGATCACTTTGAGGTTGCGATACGCCCCCATGATGTCCCTCTTACCACAGTTTACCTAGACCGTGCAGCTATGTATGGCCATCACTTTCCTGATATTGTGTCGGTGGGAACGACACCTATGGGATCACTAGGATCCCATCTACGGTTGACGGGCGCGGGGTTGTGCAAAGAGCGGGTCTGACAGGAAGCACAAAGATCGTTTACCCAGGTTCGGGCCACGAAGACGCGTAATACCCTAGTCCTGCTTTGGTGGATGTATTTGAGTGTAATTGTGTTCTTGAGCTAGCTACGGGGCGTGACTTGCCCAAAAGATCCGAATCCTTCTTCTGGTCGCCTTAGGCCTCCTTTTATAGGAAAAAGGGGTTGCCACAGTGGCACACAGGAGGTGGAAAGGTCAACAGTCGATGAGTCTATCTTGTCGATGAGTCTATCTTCTGGCACCGCCGGACAAACGCATTTAATGCGCTGCCGATGCACCCCTCTCGCTTTATCGGGGACGGCAAGGAAGCATGTCCCAGCTGTCGCCGCCTCGCCTGGCTTCGACACGCGTTCGAGCTGACGAGGCGTCATGGCGCCACGTCGGCTGGCTGCTGGGCTGGTGCGGTGGTGGAGCCTTCACGAAGATCTGCTTGCCACCACATAGGTGCTTGCTGGGTTGGTCGTGGAGGCCGCTCGCTGCCACGCAGGTGCCTGCTCAGCTGGTTGAGCTGGCAGCTGCATGGGGACAGCGCTGGAGCCTTGGCAGACGCGGGTCTGGCCGTGGCCCCGTAGGTGTCTTTGGAAAGGGCCTTGTCGGGGCCCCGGCAAGGGTCTTGCCGTGGCATCGTTGTCTTCCCCCGCAAGCGTCTTGCCGGGGGTCGCGTGGATTTCCTCGGCTAGGATCCCGCCGAGGATCGTCATCTTCTGATCCTCATATGATCTTGTGTGTTTATGATCTTGACGAAGATCTGCATACCACCACAGAGGCGCTTCCCGAGCCTTGGTTCCAATGTAGTTGGTTGGTGGTGTTGGAACCCGCGGGCTCAAGGGTGGCCTGTTCTGCTGGCGCCGGGCAAGTTGCCCCGGCAAGAGTCCTTGCCGGGGGAGTCTGTCGTGGATCTAAGACTGACAGTAGAATGGGGGGTAGGTATGAAGAGGCAAGATCCTAGCTATGGCGAAGTTGTACACACGAGTTTTACGAGTTCAGGCCCTTCGCGGAGGAAGTAATAGCCCTACGTCTCGGAGCCAGGAGGCGGTCGACTGGATTATGCGTGTGTGTGTTACAGGGGGTGCGAACCCTTGTGCCAGAGGGGGGTGGCTTATATAGTGAACGCCAGGACCCCAGCCGTTCCCCTGCTACCAAGGGTTCAACGTACATAAAGAGGAGGCGTTACTGGTAACGCAGCCTTAAATGCCTTAATGGCCTTAAAGACTACAGAGTGAACGCTCGTCCGTTGCTGTTCTAGATGACTTCTGGTCTTCAATAAGTCGAATGGATTCTTGTATGGTCGAGTGGTCGAGTGACTTCAGGACGGAGGGGTCTCCGAGTAGCTGGTCGGTCGAGTGGATTGCACTCGACACCTTTGTTGG
This sequence comes from Triticum aestivum, assembly GCF_018294505.1. NCBI lineage: Eukaryota > Viridiplantae > Streptophyta > Magnoliopsida > Poales > Poaceae > Triticum > Triticum aestivum. The sequence continues at coordinate 177,094,667 of NC_057799.1, forward strand.
GCCCTCCTTGTTGTCTCTTGAGCTTCTTTGCTTCTAGGACAGTGACCTTGGATAGGGCGTATAGGTCAGGCCTATGACCCTACCCCAGGTCTATATCATCATAATTAGCCCCCGAATGGATTGAGGTCTGAGTGAAAAGAAGGTGGAAGTTCATCTTGCTTCGACTCTTGTGTTTCACAACTATTCATTTTTGAACGGAGGCCAATGTTGGAACTTTGGCTTCGTTTCAGTCGCCTTGATCGATTCAGAAGTTGCCGATTGGATTTATAATGTCATCCGTCGAGTGTTGTTTTTGACGCGAAATCTTTGGCGTGATTGGTTACGGCGTATCCCGGATTTCACGGGATTTGAAATTTCGGGGAAGCGCGCGAGGCGGAGCGCGCCGTGGTAAGCGGGGTGGATAAACAGGAACGCTTCGATTCCCGCGCCACCTTTTTCGCCACGTATTCCGCGCGTGACTGTTGAGGGATTTGACAGGATCGCCCGGGCCACGCGTCAGCCACTCGGAAGTGGGTCTTTAAAAGTGACGAGGCCGAGGCGCCTGCGCTGTGCGCGTCCATTCTCCTTCTCCCCCCTCTATTTCTCCACCGCATCCGGCTCCTCCGCTCTCGATGCCACTGCCCTGTCACCATGGGGAAGGAAAAGACGGCGGCGCTGGAACGCGTGAAGAAGGCGACGAGGGCAGTGAAAGGCAAGAAGACGAATCGGGGGTCATCGTCGCGGTCGGGGCTGCTGTCGGGTTGGATCCAGGGCGATTGGATCCGATCCTCGCTTTGGCAGGAAGATTTGGATGAGCTGGCTGAGTCCGGGTTGATCGTCCATGGAGCTGCGCGGTTCCCGGAGGGGGAGACGGAGCCGCAGCCGCACCGGGTGAGTGTGTTCTGCTCGCCACCCATGTCGACTGCGGTTTCTCGCTTCCTCCGCGCCCTTTTTTCCGGGGTTTCTTGAATTTCTTCGGGGCCCAACTCCATCATTTTTCTCCCAACACCATCACATATCTTGCCGCGTTTGTGTCCATGTGCGAGAATTTCTTGGGATGTCGACCGCACTGGGGTCTTTTCAAGCACATTTTCACTATCCGCTCCCGGTCGGTGAAGAAAGCAAATTCGAGTGACGAGAAAACACACGTTATCCAGATGTGTGGGGGTCTGGGTATCCAGAAGAGGAAGAGGAGTTCTTTCCCTTCAATGACCCTGCCTGAGTCGGTCAGAGGCTGGCAGTCGACCTGGTTCTACTGCTAGGATATCGTGACCCCAGGCCAGTCGACTGGACTTCCCCCTTTTTCCTTCGATCGTGTTCAGACCCCTTCCTCGTTGAAAGTGACCGCCGCGGAGAAGGTGGAGACAGCCATGCTAGTCGAGAGGGTGGTCCAGCTGATCAACAAGGGCGTCACCGGCATGGATTTGTTGGAGGTATTCCTTAGTCGGCACATCCAACCGCTCCAGGCTCGTGGCCACTCTATGTGGATGTATTCTGGAGCCGGCCACACCGCTCGGGTTCATCCAGAGGAGGTGCCGGCCAAAACAGTGGCTCAATGGCTGAGGAGTATTACAGGAAACAAGGACAACCCCAGGGGCGCCAGGAGAGTCGATCCCTTCAGCGACAGTAATCAGCCAGACAAGGTTCGACCTCTACAACTGATTGCATTTGGGTACATTTTCCGACTATTTTTTGAATCCGACTGATTTCAACTCGACTTCTTGTCTTGTAGGTTTATAACGAGATGTACTCGATGCCCAATGGTGAACAAGCTCTTGAGCAGGATCATGAGGGCGAGGATAGCGCGGAGGAGAGTGGTGATTGGGAGTCGCCGGACGACGATGATGAAGACGAGAGCGACGAGTCAGATGATGAGGAGGTAGTCGACTCACCGCCTCGTACGGAACGTCGATCCAAGCAGCAACATGATCCAGCGGGCAGGCGTGGCAAGACTGTGGCCTCGAGCGCTCAAGCGCAGAAGCGTGCTCGGTCTTCAACTCCGGAGCTGACGGAGAAATTCGCCAAGCAGCTCAAGATCAACCCCTCAAAGGCTCGGAAGACCTTGCCTAAGATTAAGATGGATGTTCCTGTTGCTTCTGGGTAAATGTTCTTTCCGTGTTTTCTTGCACCGACTAATTCTTCTGTTCTGGCCGAATGGATTGTAAACTTTTCCAGCCCAGCCTCTGCCGCGACTGATATGGACATTGACAAGATCCCAGACAACGAGGAAACCGATGACGCGGCTACCTTCAAATCTAGTAAGTCCACTCGACTCGAATTTATTCTGTTGATTGGATTGTTCGTCGGTTGCATCTATGATATTTTTTGTTTGTTGCAGCTCCACGAGACATTGTCGTGCTTCCAGACGATGAAGAAGAAGTGCCTCTGAGGGAAAGGAGGAGGAGGGACAAGGGACCGAGTGGGAAAGCACCTGAGGTTCAGGTTCCTCAGTCGACACTGATGCCTGGGACGGCGATCGAGCGATCCACAGATCCAGCTCATACCAACGTCACTTTCGCTATCCCGCTGTCGACTGATTGCCCATCAGGGTCGGTTCCTCAGACCTCTGCTGCTCCAATACAACTCCACGCATCAGACCCAGTGGCTGCTTCGACTGCCCTGCCATCATCACTTTTTACTGCGTACCAAACTCCAGACGACCCGCTGAGTGCTGCCAAGGAAGCTCTTCTTCAGTTGAATCTTATGATGGGGCAGACGAAAGTGGTGCACGAGGCCAGTCAGGTGGCCTACAATGCCAGCGCTACTCTGCAAACCAATGTCCAGGTTAGTTGATTTCTGACTGAACTTATTTCTCATCCGATCACCCACTGGGGTGTGTCTATCTGTCTTAAAGTCGTATATGTCTTCCACTTGAGTCGACTTGGGTCGAGTCGAGTGTTTTTTTAAATGACCCACGCTGGGCAGACCATGCCGAGTGTTGAATCAAACCAGTGGGGGCACGCTAAGTGCACCCACTGAGTGTAGTCCCTGAGACCGCGGTCGACTGTTAGCAGTCGGCTGGGGTCTGAGAATCTATCCCTCTCTTTTTTTGACGACTCGTGCTGGGCAGACCATGCCGAGTGTTGAATCAAACCAGTGGGGGCACGCTAAGTGCACCCACTGGGTGTAGTCCCCGAGACTACCATTGAATGTTTGATTCGGCGGTAGTCTTAGAGTAACTTTCACTGTGATTGTCTTTTGTTTCTGTCGACTGATATATCTTATACGCTGACTGCAGAAATCTTATGATCTTGGGGCTCAACTTTCTGCACTGAACAAGCAGCAAATCAGCCTCAATCTTGATCTGGAACTGGCCAAGAAGAACCTCAAGACCGCTCGTGACGAAGTAGCCGCCATGGGAGGTAACCAATCGTCAACTGTCCATCTTACGACTAGCACTTTTCCGTGTGTGTTTTAGTCACTTTGAACCGAGTGACTTCACTCGAACAGATGTACGTAGTGAAAACCGTCAACTTCAAGCTCGTCTGAAGAATGTTGTTTCTTTAGAGAAAATGAAGCAGGCTCTGGAGAAGAAGGATCTGGATCTTGCTGCTGCCCAGAAGGAGGCGCGAGAGAAAACGACACTTGCTGACAAGAAGCTGGCTTCAGTCGGCAAGTTAGAAGAAGAAAACTCCAAACTGAAGACCGCTGTCTCGGATGCCAATCGGGAGGTCGAGCAACTGAAGAAAGACAAGGACAAGCTGACTGACGTGATTAGAAACCTCAAGGCCAAGAAGGGCAAATTAGAATCTTATCTGGGCCAGCTTGCTGCAAAACTGGTCTTAAAGCTTGAAGGTATTGTTGTTCGACTGACTTGTTGCTGTCGATTGATAGGTCTTACCATATTGTTGACTCACTATTTACTCGACTGCGCAGAACTTTGCCAGGACTTTGAAGCAGAAACTGGGTGGGTCGAGACGGATCTCGATCCCATAAACTGTCCAGTCAAAGATGATGTCGCAATGAATGTGTTGCGGTTGGAATCTCCCATGGACAGCGCAGTTGCTTATCTTGCCCGTCTGAAGGCGGCGATGACTCGGGTTGATGCTAAGCTCTGGCCTCAGGCGGAACTGTCTCAAGACCTCGAGTCTCTGATGGCTCGACTGAATCAAATACCAGACCGAGTGCAAGAATGGAAGAAATCATCTGCTCGCTGCGGTGCTGATGTCGCCCTGTCATTGGTTCGAGTGCACTATAAGGATGTCAAAGAAGGCAAGCTGGCGGAGCTCAAGGTTGCTAACACCAAAAGGCACACTTTCCAGTCCTTCATGGACACTTTCCTTGACGCCGCCACTCGCATCGCAGACAGCATAGACCTTGACAGTTTCTGCGATCCAGCCAGTCCTTCTCCTGACGAGTGATCAAAAAACATTATGCTTCACCTTTATTTTCCTCGGAATGCCGAGTGATCGTGTAATCGTTAAACTCCTTCGGACTTGATGCTCGAGTACTTTTAATCCGTGGTCCGGAACCTTAGGATTTATCTGAACTTGGTTTATCTCTGAATATGCTTGTGTTTGCCTTTGAGTGGAACTTGTTCTTCGCTCGGAATGGTCCTTGTACTTGAGATGCAGCTCTGAGGAGAAGGTCCCAGTCGACCTGCACCTCATTGTCCTTGTGGATCAGGATGGAGCGCACGTTATACTAGTGGCGCAGCTCTGAGGAGAAGGTCGCAGTCGACCTGCACCTCATCATCCTTGCGGATAGGGATGGAGCGCACGTTATACTTGTGGCGCAGCTCTGAGGAGAAGGTCGCAATCGACCTGCACCTCGTCGTCCTTACGGATAGGGATGTGTTTCAAACTTAGGCGAGTATTGGACTGCAGCTAAGCCCCCGAGTGAGAGGGTTGCTCATCACTCGGTAGGATTTTTTTAAACTTAGGCGAGTACTGGACTGCAGCTAAGCCCCCGAGTGAGAGGATTGCTCACCAGGTAGGATTTTTCAAACTTAGGCGAGTACT
>NC_057799.1:177100403-177111363 GCF_018294505.1 Triticum aestivum
AGGATTGCTCACCACTCGGTAGGATTTTTCAAACTTAGGCGAGTACTGGACTGCAGCTAAGCCCCCGAGTGAGAGGATTGCTCACCACTCGGTAGGATTTTTCAAACTTAGGCGAGTACTGGACTGCAGCTAACCCTCCGAGTGAGAGGCTTGCTCACCACTCGGTGGGATTTTTTAAACTTAGGCGAGTACTGGACTGCAGCTAAGCCCCCAAGTGAGAGAATTGCTCACCACTCGATAGGATTTTTAAACTTAGGCGAAACGGATTCGCAACTAAGCCTTCGAGTGAGAGGCTTGCTCTTCACTCGACAGGATTTTTTAAACTTAGGCGAAATGGATTCGCAGCTAAGCCTCCGAGTGAGAGGCTTGGTCTTCACTCGACAGGAATTTTTTTTCAAACTTAGGCGAAACGGATTCGCAGCTAAGCCTCCGAGTGAGAGGCTTGCTCTTCACTCGACAGGATTTTTTGAACTTAGGCGAAACGGATTCGCAGCTAAGCCTCCGAGTGAGAGGCTTGCTCTTCAGTCGACAGGATTTTTTTTCAAACTTAGGCGAAACGGATTCGCATCTAAGGCACCCACTGGGGGATTTAGAACATATAAAAAAGGAACAACAATCATTTAGGAGACTGTAAAACTATGTCTTTGATAATCAAACTAGAAGGTATTTCTTATTACATCTCAACAGTCTGAATGCTTAAGTGTAAAAGGGGCGGAGCAGCTCTGCATTCCAAGCGCGTGGCTCGTCTTTCTTGTGCTCGACATTGTAAAGGTGGTATGCTCCGTTGTGGAGCACTCTGGTGACAATGAAGGGGCCTTCCCAGGCAGGAGCGAGCTTGTGAGGTTTCTGATGATCCACTCGAAGAACCAAGTCTCCCTCTTGAAATGCTCGACCCCTCACATTTCTGGCGTGGAATCGACGCAGGTCTTGCTGATAAATGGTCGACCGGATCAGGGCCATCTCTCTTTCCTCTTCCAGGAGATCAACTGCGTCTTGTTGAGCCTGTTCCGCTTCATCTTCAGAGAAAAGCTCGACTCGGGGTGCATTGTGAAGCAAGTCACTCGGTAGTACAACTTCAGCTCCATAGACCAAGAAGAATGGAGTTCGGCCAGTCGACCGTTTTGGAGTTGTCCTCAATCCCCAAAGCACTGATGGAAGTTCATCGACCCAGGCGCCTGCTGCATGCTTGAGATCATGCATCAATCGGGGTTTCAGTCCTTCGAGAATCAATCCATTTGCTCTTTCTGCTTGTCCATTCGACTGGGGATGAGCGACTGAAGCATAGTCGACTCGAGTGCCTTGGGAAGCGCAGAAGGCTCTGAACTCATCAAAATCGAAGTTAGACCCATTGTCAGTGATGATGCTGTGCGGAACACCATATCTGAATGTTAACTCTCTCATGAAGCTAACAGCAGTACTGGCTTCAAGATTTTTGATAGGCTTGGCTTCAATCCATTTGGTGAACTTGTCGACTACCACGAGCACATGAGTGAAGCCGCTCCTACCAGTCCTCAGAGGTCCGACCATGTCCAATCCCCAAATAGCAAAGGGCCAGACGAGTGGAATGGTCTTCAGGGCTGATGCATGTTTGTGAGACATGTTGGAGTAAAACTGGCAACCTTCACATTTGTCGACTATTTCTTTCGCCATTTCATTCGCACGTGGCCAATAAAATCCCGCTCGGTATGCTTTGGCCACAATGGTCCGAGAGGACGCATGGTGACCACAGGTCCCTGAGTGGATGTCGTTGAGGATCAGTCGACCTTCTTCTGGTGTTATGCATTTCTGGCAGACTCCAGTTACACTTTCTCTGAACAGCTGTCCTCTTATCACAGTAAAGGCTTTGGATCGTCGGACAATCTGTCGAGCCTCTTCTTCGTCCTCTCGGAGTTCCTTCCTAAGAATGTATGCGATGTATGGCACTGTCCAGTCGGGAGTGATGACCAAAACCTCCATGATCAAGTCGACCATGGCTAGGACTTCGACTTCAGTCGGATCAGTGGCACTCTTTGGTTGTGGGGGCTCTTTAGTGAAAGGATCTTCCTGAAGTGAAGGTGTATGAATATGTTCCAAAAACACATTGCTGGGAATGGCTTCCCTTTTGGAACCTATCTTTGCCAAATCATCAGCTGCTTGATTTTTCAGTCGGGGTATGTGATGGAGCTCTAAACCCTCAAACTTCTTCTCTAACTTTCTCACTACATTACAATAGCCAGTCATAGCCGGGCTTCTCACGTCCCACTCCTTCATTACTTAATTAACCACCAAATCTGAGTCGCCGTAGATGTCACATCCCTAGCTTCTGACATTGCACTAGGCTAACTTCATGTGTGCATCATGTTTAAACTTTGAAAGAAACTTGAAATGGGGATTGCCTAAACCCTAGCATTAAAGGAATTCACTAGGTTCAACCAAAATATTTCCAGTAAATCCAAATGGCTTTCAAAAATGTTCATCATTCTTGGAAAATGCTGGAAACAGTAACCAGAGGTGATGCACATTTTTCCATGACATATTTGGGCTCTGGATTAAATCATACTCTATTTGCATTTGGGCATTTCAATGCTATTAAATATTTTAAATGCTCAAATAATCATAAACTAAAATGTTTACTGTAGGATATATTCCCAACAGTGATCATGAGCAGTTTCATGATTTTTGGAAATGCCCTGGCATTTTTAATAAAGCCAAACACAATTACAGAAAATAGAAAACAGAAACAATTAAAGAAAAGAGAGACAGAGGAATTACCTGGCGCTTACCTGCCGCCCAAGTGGCCAGCCCAGCCCACCAGTGCATCCCTTGTCATCTTCCTCCTCTGCCAGAAGGACTGGGCGCGTGGTCGCCCCGCGCGCGCCCGCTCTCCGCCAGCTCCTGCTTGCCGCTTCCCCGGGACACCCTGGAGACGCCACGCACTCCCTCTCGACCCCCTCGCTCTCTCCCTGGACCCCCTCCCCCTCCTCTGCTCTCTCCCGCAGCACCACCGAGCGCGTTCGCCACCGCCGCTCGCCACCACCGCGGCCACCGCCTCCCCCTCGCCTCACCGACGCGCCCAGAAGCTCCGCCACTTCGTCCTCGACCCCCTCGCTGAGCTACACAACGCCGGACGCCTCGAAGCGCCGCCGCCGACGCCTTCTTCTTCCTCGGGTCACCGAAATCGCCTCCGCCGCCCCGCTCGCTTCGGACCTCCTCCGAGCTCGCCGTAGCCTCTGCTGCAACCACTGTGAGCTCACGGACCTACCCCCTTCCTCTCCTACTCGCGTTCATGCTCTAGCTTCGTTCCCCATCTCCGCCGAAGCTCGCCGCCGCCATTGCCAATGAGCTCCGTGCTCCTGAGCTCGGCCGCTCGCCCGAGCATCACCAGCGTGCTCACCGCGCTCCTGTGAACCTGAAGCACCCACGGGTTCGCCCTGCCGTGCCCTGTAGCGCCATCTCCGCCATTGCCCGAGCTCCGGCCGCCGCCCAAGTGGTCGCCACCATAGTTCCCGACCTCCCCTCGCCCAGCCGCCTGCTCCGTTGGATGCGGTGCACGTCCAGCAGCCCGTATGGCCAAACCCCGAGCCCAATGGTCGCCGGATGGCAAAACCCGACGCCTCCGCCGTGCGGAATGCTTGCCGCCGGCCATATTTCGGCGAGGCTGACGTGGCGACATCATTAGCGGCTAATGACGCCACTAACTAACCCCCCTAGCTCACTGACAGACGGGCCCCGCCCTTAATTAACCACAGGGTTATTTCTTGTTTAAATTAAGCTAATGCCGTGGACCCCACATGTCAGCTTTGACTTTGGTCAAGTCAACGTTGACCGGTCCCACCTGTCATCCACCCAAACCAGCCCGAGACACTGACGCATGGGTCCCATAGGTCAGGTTTGACCTGGCCGACCCAGTTGACCTGCTGACGTCACACCTATGTCATGCTGACGCAGTAAAACACTTTCTGAATTTAAGTTTATTCAGGAAATTCCAGAAAATAGTGCAAACTTCTAAAATTCATAGAAATTCAACCGTAGCTCCAAATCAAACAAGTTATATATGAAAAAATGATCAGAAAAATCCAATCTTTCCATCTGTACTGGTTTCATGCATGTTAGAACACTTTAACCTTGCTGTTTAGGTGAAACATGATAATGGACTTTATAAATTCATAATTTGAGTTTGAGTTTGAATCTTTGGTTCAAATGAACTCAAACCAATCTGTTCTAAGTTGCATTAGCCAAAACACATTCATATTGCCATGTCATAGCATGCATCATAGTGAGCATTGCATTGATCGTGTTTATTCTCTGTTTGCCGGTGTTGTTCCCCCTCGGTAGACGTATGTTCCGACGATGAGTTCGATGACACCGATGAAGAGCTATATCATCTTCAGAAGTGCCAGGCAAGCAAAACCCCCTTGTTCATTCCGATACAATCCCACTCTCTCGCTCATGCTCTCTTTTACTGCATTAGGACAACAACGTTTCATCTGTTACTTGCTGCGGTAGTTGAACCCCTTTCCTCTGCATGACCTGTCATTGTCACAGTAAATAGATGAAACCCACTAGAATGAGTAGGAGTTGTTTGAGCCCTGATGTGCCTACTCATTCATGCTTGTTTGTCATGCCTGCTATTGCTTAGAGTTGTGTCAGGTCTGATTCGTCGGGAATGAATTGGAAAGTTGTGAACATGTCCTACTGTGTGAGAGCTAAGTGTGTGAACATGATTTGGTAAAGGTAGCGGTGAGAGGCCATGTAGGAGTACATGGTGGGTTGTCTCATTGAAGCCGTCCTCAGGAACTGAGTTCTGTGTTTGTGATCCATGAACAGTTACTACCACACATTGGGTTCCGGTAACTTGACCCCTCTCGACTTATTAATCAACTTGATCTCTGTCCAGGAGTTGCAACTAGTTTCTGGTGTTTGTAGGTAGTGTTAGTAGTCTACCAAGTGGCACCCGGTACAGGTGGGCTTGGGACAGACTAGGCACACGTGGCCTGGTGTACTGAGGGGCACCCGGATGGTGGGCTCGGGAACCCTGCACACATCGTTTGGGGCCGTGAGCGACACCCCGGCCGGATATCCTTGCGGATGGAACCTGAATAGGCGATAAACCTGGACGAGAGACTTGTGTGGTTAGTCAGGTCGTGGCCGACTCCCTCGCCAGGCTTCCTCTTGAAGGTTGCCGAGGTACACGACGTGTACATGGTGGTAAGTGGCGGGAGCGTGTGTGACGAAGTACACCCCTGCAGGGTTAATATGATCTATTCGAATAGCCGTGTCCGCGGAAAAGGACTTCTGGGTTGCCTGTACAGTTCATAGACAAGTGAAAGTGGATACTCTAAAATGCACAAGATAAGCGTGAGTGCTATGGATGGCGTTCTCGTAGGTGGACGGGAGCGGATCCATAGTGGTGTATTGGTATGGTGAATTGGTGGACTCGTGTGCGCCACCTCAAAAGAGTTACTTGCAGTCGTAGTTCAGGATAGCCACCGAGTCGAAGCTGGCTTGCTGCAGTTAAACTCCACCACCCCCCTTTGTTGATACCGATGCATATGTAGCTAGTTCTGATGTAAGTCTTGCTGGGTACATTTGTACTCACGTTTTCCTATTTATGTTTTGCAGAGAGACGTCAGTATCGCTAGTAGTTCTGTGTGGACTTCGACGTTTAGCTTGATACCTCAGCTACGATCTTGTGCCCTCGGCAGGATCTGATAGATAGTCAGGCTTCTCAGCCCTTTTCATTTATAGATGTCTGTACTCAGACATGTTAAGCTTCCGCATGTGCCTTGGCTTGTATGCTATGAATGTTGAGTCATGAGATCCATGTTTGTAATATCTCGCTCTTCGGAGCCTAATGTATAAATACTCTGAGTCGTAGAGTCTTGTTGTGATGCCATGTTGTATTTGCACATATCGAGCATATTGTGTGTATGATTGAAATGCTTGGTATGTGTGGGATCCGACAACCTAGTTGTTTATCCTTGGTAGCCTCTCTTATGGGGAAATGTAGTCTTGTGCTTCCATGAGCCATAGTAGTCCGCTACAGCCCGGTTCACCGGAGTCCTGCTAGCCCAGCACTACTGCTCCGGAACACTTGACTGGCCGACATGTGATTCACTTCGTTCCTGTGTCTGTCCCTTCGGGGAAATGTCACGCGGTGACATCCGGAGTCCTGCCTAGCCTGCTACAGCCCGGTTCACCGGAGTCCTGTTAGCCTAGTGCTACAGCCCGAATTCGCACGCTGCTGACCGACATGCTCGATGTTGATTCATGTATGCCTGTCCCCGTAAGTTAGTGCCACTTTGGGTTCACGACTAGTCATGTCGGCCCGGGTTCTCTGTCATATGGATGCTAGCGACACTATCATATACGTGAGCCAAAAGACGCAAACGGTCCCGGTCCATGATAAGGAGACACCCGTGGGAATACCGTGCGTGAGGCCGCAAAGTGATATGAGGTGTTACCGGCTAGATCGATGTGACTTGGAATCGGGGTCCTGACAGCAGACCATGAGGCGACGGACGGCGAGTGAAATGGCCATACACAACCCGTACAGAAGTGCTTCATATTCAACTTCATTGTTGGAGGAGTCAAAATGAATCTGGAGAACATAGTTGAGCTTGTCACCTCGGGGGGATACTAATACCACTCCAACACCGGAACCATTCAGCATCTTGGATCCATCAAAGAACATGGTCCAATGCTCCGAGTGAATCTGAGTCGCTAATTGCTGTTCGACCCACTCGGCGAGGAAATCTGCTATTGCTTGGGACTTGATAGCTTTCTTTGCCTCATACTTGATATCCAAGGGAAGGAGTACAATCGCCCACTTTGCCACTCGACCAGTTGCATCTCTGTTGTTCAAAATTTCTGACAATGGTGCATCGCTGACGACTGTAATGGAGTGATCAGAGAAATAATGCGCAACCTTCTTCATGGTCATTTAAATTCCATAGACAAGCTTCTGATAATGTGGATATCTTTGCTTGGATGGAGTCAAGACTTCAGAAACATAGTATACCGGACGCTGAACTCTATAGGCTTTTTCCTTCTTCTTCCCGCTCGACCGTGAGTACTGTACTGACAACTTGTCCAGTGGCTGCAATATAAAGCAGTAAAGGCTCTTTGCTGATTGGGGCAGCGAGCACCGGCTGGGTGGAAAGTAGGGCTTTGAGCTCTTCAAACGCTGCGTGAGTTTCAGGAGTCCACTCGAACTTACCAGATTTCTTCATCAGTCGGTAAAGAGGCAATGCCTTTTCAACGAGGCGAGAGATGAATCGACTCAAGGCGGCCAAACAAATAGTAAGCTTCTGGACATCATGCACACGCACAGGGCGCTTCATCTGGAGTATGGCACCAACTTTCTCTGGGTTCGCGTCGATCCCTCGTTCGGAAACGAGGAAACCGAGTAACTTTCCACAAGGAACTCCGAATGTGCACTTTGATGGATTAAGCTTGATATCATACCTTCTCAGGTTGGCAAAGGTTTCAGCAAGGTCAGCTGTCAGAACCTTTACGCGACTTGACCACAATGTCATCCATGTATGCTTCCACATTCCGACTGATTTGAGTGAGCAGACACTTCTGAATCATCCTCATAAATGTGGCAGCCGCGTTCTTGAGACCGAATGGCATGGTGACATAACAAAAGCATCCGAATGGAGTGATGAAAGCTGTTTTTATCTCATCGGGTCCATACAGTCGGATCTGATGATACCCGGAATAGGCATTTAGAAAAGACAAACGCTCACACCCCACAGTTGAGTCGACGATTTGGTCGATACGGGGGAGAGGGAAATGATCTTTCGGGCAGGCCCGATTGATATGCTTGAAGTCAATGCACATGCGAAGTGAGTAGTCCTTTGTAACGCCCACGATGCGGCTATATCTCCCACGTGTCGAGGCACGACTTAGAGGCATAACCGCATAGTGGTTTTGTCGCAAGAAGGGTCATCTTCACACAGTCATGTAATGAACAAGAATGGGATAAAGAGTTGGCTTACAATCGCCACTTCACACAATACATAAATATCATCATACATCATCCAAAATACAATCATATAGACCGACTACGGTCAAAATCCAGATGAAAATAAGATAACCCCAAATGCTAGATCCCCGATCGACCCAACTGGGCTCCACTACTGATCATCAGGAAAAGACACATAGTAACGACCACGTTCCTCGTCGAACTCCCACTTGAGATTGACGCCATCATCTGCACTGGCATCGTCGGCACCTGCAACTGTTTTGGTAGAATCTGTGAGTCACGGGGACTCAACAATCTCACACCCGCGAGATCAAGACTATTTAAGCTGGTAGGAAAGGATGGTGCAAAGAGGTGGAGCTGCAGCGGCAAAAGCATATATGGTGGCTAACTTGCGCAAATGAGAGTGAGAAGAGAAGCAACGGAACGGGCGTCATCTAGCAATGACCAAGAAGTGATCCTGAACACCTACTTACGCCATACATAACTCAGACCGTGTTCACTTCCCGGACTCCGCCGAGAAGAGACCATCACGGCTACACACGCAGTGGAAGTATTTTAATTGGGTCAAGTGACAAGTTATCTACAACCGGACATTAACAAATTCCCATCTGCCTCATAACCGCGGGCACGGCTTTCGAAAGATAATACCCTGCAGGGGTGTCCCAACTTAGCCCACCATAAGCTCTCACGGTCAACGAAGGATAAACTTTCTCCCGGAAAGACCCGATCAGTCTCGGAATCCCGGTTTACAAGACATCTCGACAATGGTAAAACAAGACCAGCAAAGCCGCCCGAATGTGCCGACAAATCCCGATAGGAGCTGCACATATCTCGTTCTCAGGGCACACCGGATAAGTCAAGCTACGAGTAAAAGCAGACCTCGAGTTTCCCCGAGGTGGCCCCGCAGGCTGCTCGGTTCGGACCAACACTCGAAGGAGCACTGGCCCGGGGGGGGGTTAAAATAAGATGACCCTCGGGCTCGCGAAAACCCGGGGGAAAAGGCTTAGGTAGCAAATGGTAAAACCAAGGTTGGGCTTTGCTGGAGGAGTTTTATTCAAGACGAACTATCAAGGGGGTCCCATAAATCACCCGACCGTGTAAGGAACGCAAACTCAAGGAACATAATCCCGGTATAACAGTAACTAGGGCGGCAAGAGTGGAACAAAACACCTGGCATAAGGCCGAGCCTTCCACCCTTTACCAAAATATATAGATGCATTAATTAAAAGAGATATTGTGATATCCCAACATATCCATGTTCTGACATGGAACAACTTCAACTTCACCTGCAACTAGCAACGCTATAAGAGGGGCTGAGCAAAAGCGGTAACTTAGCCAAACAACGGTTTGCTAGGAAAGGATGGTTAGGGCTGACATGGCTAAAATGGGAGACATGATATAGAAAGTGATAGGTAGCGGAGCATGGCAATAGAGCGAACAACTAGCATAGCAAAGATAGAAGTGATTTCGAGGGGTGGTCATCTTGCCTGCAAGATTCTCAGAGTTGTCGAAAGCTTGATCCTCGTAAGCGTACTCGACAGGTTCCTCGTTCATGAACTCGTCTCCCGGCTCTACCCAAGACAATAACACAAACAAACGGAACCACAATCAACAACGGGAAATGCGCAAGCAACATGATGCAAAACATGTATGATATGCAAGATATGATATGCGATGCATATGCGTGCTCCGGAAGGAAAATGATGAACATGGCAGTAACTTGGCAAACCAAGCATACCACTGGAAAGATGAGATGATTTCGGTCGAAATCGATATAAAGATCACCGTAATCGAATGCACGGTTTGCAAATGGCGAGCAAAACAAGAATGACACTAATCTGCGATAAACTGCAAGATATCACTTAAAATGCAACAAGTAACAATGCTACAGCACTCCAACATAGTAACAAAGCACATGGCAGTAATCTACAGGAGATACTTGACAAAAGATGAACACTGAGCTACGGGTAGTTCACAACATATCAAGCTCAAACAAGCAGGGCAAAAGAGCAAAAGATTACAGGTTCACAGACTTAGAAAACAGAGCATGGCAGAAATATTAATATGTAGGCCTCTTTGTGAGCTTGATGCACTCACCACAGAGCAATGCATGACAAACCAAGCATACCTACAGCAAGATGGCATGTTTATGAAGCTAACCATGGCGAGAACAAATGCATAGCATGTATGGATCAACTACAATAAGCTTGGCAAGATTGCATATCATGTTAAGAATCTGTCAGAAATATTTTGTAGCAAAAGTAGAGCAAGATTGAGTCATGCTATGGCACTCCATAATTGCAAACAATTGCAGGAATGGATCAATTAGAACTATAGCTACAAAACATCCTTACTAAACATCTCCAAAATATGCATGGATCTCTCTGTAGCATCAAGTTTACATGGCAACAAAATTACAGCAGACAAGAACTTAGAGAAATCACCAAGTCCCTGAAATCAGAAATATTACGGGGCCTACTTTGCATGCTTGTGCTAGTCACCACAGAGATCACAAAAATACATGGACTACACCACTGGAAATATGGCATGGCATACTTCAAAACACATGTAGAGCTCATGCTCAAAATATGCACAGATTAAATGATACAAAAATGACAAATCTCCAAGTTCTGATAAGAACCAGAGAATAACAGCAACTAGCCCTCTTCCAACAGAGATTTGGGCATCAAGATAACCTCTAATGAACTTGGTGCAATTGAACAAAATGTAGAGCATCACGAGACGAACAATTTGACATATTACACGCGCGAATCGGAGTTACATGCAAGAAGTTATCGCATCACGAACAAGTGCATATGCTGATGAAATTCTAGACTTCGAGAAAAAAAAGAGGGCGAGGAAAAGTCAACGCTCACGTACAGATCCGATCGGATCGATCGGCTCGAGCTCCGGTGATGGCGCTCGTGGCCGGCGACGGAGGATGGGGAGGAGGCGGCCGAAGGAGGGGCGCCGGCCGGGGCGGCGGAGGGC
>NC_057799.1:177111824-177121213 GCF_018294505.1 Triticum aestivum
CGGCGGACGTTGTCCGGCCGGAGCGGACGCGTCCGGCGCGGCGCGGAGGGAGGAGCTAGGGTTTCGTCTGTGATTCCGTTTTTCGGGGGAGATGGAGTTTTATAGGTAGAGGGAGCTAGGAGACTACAAATGAGGTGCGGTTTTCGCCCACACGATCGTGATCGAACGACCTAGAGCATGGAAGAGAGTTTGGTGGGTTTTGGGCTGGTTTTGGAGGGGTTTTTTGCTGGACACTCAAATGGACTTTGCGGATGCCCCGGTTAACCGTTGGAGTACCAAACGACCTCCGAATGGAACGAAACTTGACCGGTAGTTTCCGGGTGGTATATTAATACCACTTGACAAGCCTCGTTCCATTCCGAGAAAGTTTGACACACGCACACGATAGAAAACAAGAGGGGTGCACCGGAGGAGATAGGAGCGCCGGATTGAAAAACGGACAACGGGAAAAATGCTCGGATGCATGAGACGAACACGTATGCGAATGCAATGCACATGATGACATGATAAGAAAATGCATGACATGACAAAATACAAAACGGAAGACAAAACCCGACAACGGAGGGAAAAACATATCACATAGCCAAAAATGGCAAGAGTCGGAGTTACAAATATGGGAAGTTACATGCGGGGTGTTACAACACTCCACCACTACGAGAGGATCTCGTCCCGAGATCTAGGACTGAAAGAACTCCGGATATTCGGAACGGAGATGGTCCTCGCGTTCCCAGGTGGCTTCCCGGTCGGAATGGTGCGACCACTTCACTTTCAGGAATTTGATAGACTTGTTGCGAGTCTTGCGCTCAGTTTCTTCAAGAATAGCAACGGGGTGCTCATGATAAGACAAATCTTCTTGGAGGTCAATCTCTTCGAAGTCGATAGTGCGCTCAGGCGCCTTGAAGCACTTGCGGAGCTGTGACACGTGGAACACATCGTGCACGTTCGCAAAGTTGGAAGGAAGCTCAAGTTGATAGGCGAGGTCGCCTCTTTTGCCAATGATCTTGAAAGGACCCACGTATCTAGGGGCAAGCTTCCCTTTGATACCGAAGCGACGAGTGCCTTTCATTGGAGAGACGCGGAGGTAGACATGGTCTCCGATCTCGAAAGCCAAATCACGATGCTTACTATCATAGTAACTCTTCTGGCGCGATTGCGCGACTTTGAGATTATCACGGATGACTTTACACATTTCTTCAGCTTCAGTGATTAAGTCATTGCCAAGAAGTTGGCGTTCACCAGTCTCTGACCAATTGAGAGGAGTACGGCACTTTCTGCCATAGAGAATCTCGAATGGGGCCTTGCCCGAACTCGCTTGAAAACTGTTGTTGTAGGAGAATTCAGCATATGGAAGACAATCTTCCCATTTCATGCCAAAGGAAATGACATAAGCCCTGAGCATATCTTCAAGAATTTGATTTACTCGCTCGACTTGGCCACTAGTTTGAGGGAGGAAAGCTGTGCTGAAGCGAATGTTTGTGCCCATGGCCTTCTGGAAGGAGTCCCAGAACTTCGAGGTGAAGATGCTTCCACGATCTGAAGAAATCAATTATGGAATTCCGTGCAAGGAGACAATTCTGGAGGTGTAGAGCTCTGCCAGCTGAGCTGCTGTGATGGATTCTTTGATTGGAAGGAAATGAGCCACTTTAGAGAGCTTGTCGATGACAACGAAAATAGCATCATTTTTGCGCTTGGACTTGGGAAATCCAGTCACGAAGTCCATTTCGATGTGATCAAACTTCCATTCTGGGATAGCAAGAGGTTGGAGGAGACCAGCTGGTCATTGGTGTTCTGCTTTCACTCTTCGGAAGACATCACATTCATTCACGAATTGAGCAATTTCTCGCTTCATTCGAGTCCACCAATACGACTGCTTGAGGTCATGATACATCTTCGTACTTCCAGGATGAATGGAAAGGAGAGAATTGTGTGCCTCGTTCATTATGACTTTCCTTAGATCACCTTTCGGAACCACAATCCGGTCCTCGAAGAACAAAGTGTCTCTGTCATCAATGCGATAGCACTTGTATTTGGAAAGACCCTTGTCGATACCACGTTTCACCTTCTTCACCATGGCATCAAGGAGTTGTGCCTCACGAATTTGATCTTCCAAAGTAGGAGATACTATGAGGTTGGCAAGAAAGCCTTGAGGAATAACTTGGAGATTCAGCTTGCGGAAAGCTTCACAAAGATCCGGCTGGAAAGGCTTGAGGATTAAGCTGTTGCAATAAGCCTTCCTGCTTAAAGCATCTGCAATGACATTGGCTTTGCCTGGAGTATATTCGATACTCGGATTGTACTCTTGAATCATTTCGACCCATCGAGTCTGCCTGAGGTTGAGGTTGGGCTGAGTGAAGATATACTTGAGACTCTTGTGATCGGTGAAAATGTCCACTTGTCTTCCCAACAAGAGATGTCTCCACATAATTAATGCATGGACAACTGCCGCCAACTCAAGATCGTGAGTGGGGTAGTTCTTCTCGTTGGGCTTCAACTGCCGAGAGGTATAGGCCACAACTTTCTTCTCTTGCATTAACACAACACCGAGACCTTGGAGAGAAGCATCACAGAAAAACTTCATATGGCTTGGATTCATCAGGAGGAGTCAAGACAGGAGCTGTGACTAATTTCTCTTTGAGAGTGTTAAAAGCAACATCACACTCAGGAGACCAGACATACTTCACATGCTTCTGTAGGAGGTTGGAAAGAGGCTTTGCAATCTTGGAGAAATTCTCAACGAATCTTCGGCAATAGCTTGCAAGACCCAGAAAACTACGGAGCTGCTTGACATTTTGAGGAGGTTCCCAATCCACAACTGCGGACACCTTCTCAGGGTTAACAGCGATGCCCTTGGTAGAGATGATGTGACCAAGGAAAAGAACTTCATCGAGCCAAAACTCACATTTAGAGAACTTCGCATAGAATTGATACTCTCTGAGCTTGTCGAGCACCAATCGCAAATGTTTGGCATGATCCTGCTTATTCTTGGAGAAGACCAAGATATCATCGAGATACACCAGAACGAATTCATTGGTATAGGGGTTGAAGATGAAATTCATCATCCGAGAGGACACCGGAGGAGCATTGACAAGGCCGAAAGACACGACAGTATATTCATAAGAACCAAAGCTTGTTCTGAATGCTGTCTTGGGAATATCTTCTTCACGAATGCGAATCTGATGATAACCCATACGAAGGTCAAGCTTCGAGAATACTTTAGCACCTTTGAGTTGCTCAAATAGCTCATTGATGTTGGGAAGTGGATACTTGTTCTTGATAGTCTTCTTGTTCAATGGACGGTAGTCGACACAAAGTCGGTCCGTGCCATCCTTCTTCTTGACAAAAAGAACACCACAACCCCATGGAGAAGAGCTCGGTCTGATCAAACCCAGACGTTCTTGTTCATCGAGCTGCTTCTTCAATTCCTTCAGTTCGTTGGGTCCAAGCTTGTATGGACGCTTGCAAACGGGTTCAGTGCCAGGCTCCAGTTCGATAACGAACTCAACTGGCCGATGAGGAGGCATACCCGGAAGCTCTTCTGGAAAGACATCTTGATACTCGCAAACGACTGGAATTTGAGAGATGGCATTCAATTCGCCCTTCTCATTGAGAGAGAAAAACCGAATGGTTTCATCACGAGCGGCAAAAATAATCACATCCTCAGACGAGTGTGTCAATTGAATTTCCCTGGCAGCACAATCAAGTTGAGCCTTGTGCTTAGAAATCCAGTCCATCCCGAGAATAAGATCAATATCCGAGTCACCAAGAACAATTGGAGAAGACTGAAATTTATAGTCGCCCGTCTTGATGGAAACATCCGGAACCATCATACTAGAACTCAAACGTTTACCCAGAGAAACGACATCCATGGGTTTACTCAGATGAGAAAAAGTGAATTCATGCTTGGCAAAAAACGGTCTTGACATGAAACAAAGAGATGCACCAGTATCAAAAAGAACTTTTGCGGGAATATCATTAACAGGAAGATTACCCATTAGCACATCAGTAGATTCCTCCGCTTGAGCTGCATTCATCATGTTCACCTTAGCAGACTTTGGATTATGCTTGACCACTGCATTGCTGGAAGATCTGACAGGAGGAGGAGGAGGAAGACGCCTCTGGTTGAAGCACTTGTTAGCATAGTGACCTTTCTGCTGACATTTGTTGCAAGTCACCTCTGAGAGTGGACGGTGATAAGGAGCATTGGACTTTGGAGCTTGATTCTGAGACTTGTTCTGATAGCCAGAGTTGAAAGAGTTTGAAAAACCATGGCCACCTTTGTTCTTCTGCTGATAAGGCTGACGAAACGGAGGAGGAGGAGGCAACCAGAACTTCTGTTGCTTAGCTGTCACAAGTGAGGAAGAAGAAGACTGAACTGCGTCCCTGACTCTTTTCTTAGAAGCCTCACGCTTGAGCTGAGCAGCCTCTTGCTTCAGTGCCATATTGTAGAATTGATCAAACTGAGTAGGCTCAACAAGAACGAGAGCTAACTGCAGATCCTCTTTAAGGCCACCTCTGAAGTGATAGATCATACTCTTTTCATCAGGAACGTCTTGTTTAGCGAAGCGAGCAAGTTTCTGAAACTGAATGTTGTATTGATACACAGACATGTTGCCTTGCTTGAGATTGCGGAACTCCTCACGGTTGCTCTCAACAACACTTTGTGGAATGTGGTGCGCTTTGAAGTCCCGACAGAAGTCAGTCCAAGTGATCACACGACCTCCTCTGGAATCTTTGTATTGCTGAAACCAATCAGCAGCTTGGTCCTTGAGCTGGAAAGAAGCGAACTTGACAAAGTCCTCAGGCCTGACATTGCTACATTCAAAATGCTTGTTGATGTCCACGAGCCAATCATCGGCATCCGTGGCCTCGGCACAGTAGCTGAAAGACTTGGGCTGATTTGCGAGAAACTGGTTGAGAGTGGCAAAGTGAAACTGATTGTTGCCTTGACCTTGATTGCCTTGATTGCCTTGCCCTTGAGTACGTTCTTGCAAGAGTTGCAGAATCATCTGAGCATTGGCGTTGGTGGCTGCCATGATTGCTTGCCATGCCTCCGGAGGTGGAGGTGGTGGCGGAGGGTTCGCTTGACTCCCTTCATTGCGATCCGGATTCTGACGCGTTGGCGGAGCCATCCTGAAGAGGGTGACATCCGTTAGCATCTTGATAGACAAATAGATAAGTAGAATCAACGGATAGAAATTGCAACATATAGTCTTCACAATAAACATTCGAACGAAGATGAACGAATGAATTCCGTAGTAAATCATCACACTTCCATAAGTTGAGAAGCCACTTGAAAAGATATGGAATGAACATATGAATTCGAAGCAACTCGAATACCACAATACAAAATAAAACAAGTATTGGCTTGCAGAATAAGCCGGAACAAACATATGATAGATATTTCGTCCGAAGTTTTCGTGGTGGGGCCCACACGGGCTCAATCGTACAGCACCATCATGTACAAGGCTGTGCACATGACATACGAAGCGTCCCCGAGTCGGCAAAGCCATGGACTCTTTAAGACACAACGAGACCACTGTAAAATCAACCGTGGAAAGGCGGACCACTAGACGTCGAACCCCAATCTCATATCATGCGTCTGTCGGAAAGATAACCTAAGGCTACTAGAATTCCCATTTATAAACTCCCGAAACTTTCTGGTTATGCAATCTGGTGTAGGGGATACAGGGGACACAAATATATATCACCCAAACTAGCAATCCCTAGATCCAGCTGTATCCATCCGTCAACACATAACCAAGAAACCTTCGGAAATCGTTTACCTCAACCTTCGAAAAACATCCGTTATACAAGTTATGGCAATACTCCCGAACTCCCGCCCCAATACTGGGTGGCGTCGAGGTGATCTCACCAACAACTGCATAAAAGAGATTTCGATGTCGGCGAAACTCAGGTATTCCAGAACTGCAACGATAAAATTGTGACGACAACACCTCGGAGCTCAACTCCCCGGGACACTGCCACAACCCCTAAATGTCAGGAGGCACCAAGAACCCGCGTGAACCTAAATTTTTTTTAGTGAAATTTGAGGAGAGAATAGTCAAAACTTCTACGTCAGGAGACCTCACCAGAGCGACGAAGGGACTGAGGAGCAAAAAGAATCCTACTCTCCGATATATATAATCCTAAAAACTCAAAACATTTTTGTTCTAGACTCAAGAATGCCAGCGATTCGATCAAGCAGGGGGCTCCTAAGTCGGGGAAGGCTCTGATTACCAACTTGTAACGCCCACGATGCGGCTATATCTCCCACGTGTCGAGGCACGACTTAGAGGCATAACCGCATAGTGGTTTTGTCGCAAGAAGGGTCATCTTCACACAGTCCCATGTAATGAACAAGAATGGGATAAAGAGTTGGCTTACAATCGCCACTTCACACAATACATAAATATCATCATACATCATCCAAAATACAATCATATAGACCGACTACGGTCAAAATCCAGATGAAAATAAGATAACCCCAAATGCTAGATCCCCGATCGACCCAACTGGGCTCCACTACTGATCATCAGGAAAAGACACATAGTAACGACCACGTTCCTCGTCGAACTCCCACTTGAGATCGACGCCATCATCTGCACTGGCATCGTCGGCAACTGCAACTGTTTTGGTAGAATCTGTGAGTCACGGGGACTCAACAATCTCACACTCGCGAGATCAAGACTATTTAAGCTGGTAGGAAAGGATGGTGCAAAGAGGTGGAGCTGCAGCGGCAAAAGCATATATGGTGGCTAACTTGCACAAATGAGAGCGAGAAGAGAAGCAACAGAACGGGCGTCATCTAGCAATGACCAAGAAGTGATCCTGAACACCTACTTACGCCATACATAACTCAGACCGTGTTCACTTCCCGGACTCCGCCGAGAAGAGACCATCATGGCTACACACGCAGTGGAAGTATTTTGATTGGGTCAAGTGACAAGTTATCTACAACCGGACATTAACAAATTCCCATCTGCCTCATAACCGCGGGCACGGCTTTCGAAAGATAATACCCTGCAGGGGTGTCCCAACTTAGCCCATCATAAGCTCTCACGGTCAACGAAGGATAAACCTTCTCCCGGAAAGACCCGATCAGTCTCGGAATCCCGGTTTACAAGACATCTCGACAATGGTAAAACAAGACCAGCAAAGCTGCCCGAATGTGCCGACAAATCCCGATAGGAGCTGCACATATCTCGTTCTCAGGGCACACCGGATAAGTCAAGCTACGAGTAAAACCAGACCTCGAGTTTCCCCGAGGTGGCCCCGCAGGCTGCTCGGTTCGGACCAACACTTGAAGGAGCACTGGCCCGGGGGGGTTAAAATAAGATGACCCTCGGGCTCGCGAAAACCCGGGGGAAAAGGCTTAGGTAGCAAATGGTAAAACCAAGGTTGGGCCTTGCTGGAGGAGTTTTATTCAAGGCGAACTGTCAAGGGGGTCCCATAAATCACCCGACCGTGTAAGGAACGCAAACTCAAGGAACATAATCCCGGTATAACAGTAACTAGGGCGGCAAGAGTGGAACAAAACACCTGGCATAAGGCCGAGCCTTCCACCCTTTACCAAAATATATAGATGCATTAATTAAATAAGAGATATTGTGATATCCCAACATATCCATGTTCCGACATGGAACAACTTCAACTTCACCTGCAACTAGCAACGCTATAAGAGGGGCTGAGCAAAAGCGGTAACTTAGCCAAACAACGGTTTGCTAGGAAAGGATGGTTAGGGCTGACATGGCTAAAATGGGAGACATGATATAGCAAGTGATAGGTAGCGGAGAATGGCAATAGAGCGAACAACTAGCATAGCAAAGATAGAAGTGATTTCGAGGGGTGGTCATCTTGCCTGCAAGATTCTCAGAGTTGTCGAAAGCTTGATCCTCGTAAGCGTACTCGACAGGTTCCTCGTTCACGAACTCGTCTCCCGGCTCTACCCAAGACAAGAACACAAACAAACGGAACCACAATCAACAACGAGAAATGCGCAAGCAACATGATGCAAAACATGTATGATATGCAAGATATGATATGCGATGCATATGCGTGCTCCGGAAGGAAAATGATGAACATGGCAGTAACTTGGCAAACCAAGCATACCACTGAAAATATGAGATGATTTCGGTCGAAATCGATATAAAGATCACCGTAATCGGATGCACGGTTTGCAAATGGCGAGCAAAACAAGAATGACACTAATCTGGGATAAACTGCAAGATAGCACTTAAAATGCAACAAGTAACAATGCTACAGCACCCCGACATAGTAACAAAGCACATGGCAGTAATCTACAGAAGATACTTGACAAAAGATCAACACTGAGCTACGGGTAGTTCACAAGATATCAAGCTCAAACAAGCATGGCAAAAGAGCAAAAGATTACAGGTTCCGGACTTTGCAGAAAACAGAGCATGGCAGAAATATTAATATGTAGGCCTCTTTGTGAGCTTGATGCACTCACTACAGAGCAATGCATGACAAACCAAGCATACCTACAGAAATATGGCATGTTTATGAAGCTAACCATGGAGAGAACAAATGCATAGCATGTATGGATCAACTACAATAAGCTTGGCAAAATTGCATATCATGTTAGGAATCTGCCAGAAATATTTTATAGCAAAAGTAGAGCAAGATTGAGTCATGCTATGGCACTCCATAATTGCAAACAATTGCAGGAATGGATCCATTACAACTATATCTACAAAACATCTTTACTAAACATCTCCAAAATATTCATGGATCTCGCTGTAGCATCAAGTTTACATGGCAACAAAATTACAGCAGACAAGAACTTAGAGAAATCACCAAGTCCCTGAAATCAGAAATATTATGGGGCCTACTTTGCATGCTTGTGCTAGTAACCACAGAGATCACAAAAATACATGGACTACACCACTGGAAAGATGGCATGGCATACTTCAAAACACATGTAGAGCTCATGCTCAAAAGATGCACAGATTAAATGATACAAAAATGACAAATCTCCAATTTCTGATAAGAACCAGAGAATAACAGCAACTAGCCCTCTTCCAACAGAGATTTGGGCATCAAGATGACCTCTAATGAACATGATGCAATTGAACAAATGAAGAGCATCACGAGGCGAACAATTTGACATATTACACGAGCGAATCGGAGCTACGTGCAAGAAGTTATCGCATCACGAACAAGTGCATATGCTGATGAAATTCCAGACTTGGAGAAAAAAAAAGAGGGTGAGGAGAAGTCAACGCTCACGTACAGATCCGATCGGATCGAAGGCTACAGGAGCTCGAGCTCCGGTGATGGCGCTCATGGCCGGCGACGGAGGAAGGGGAGGAGGCGGCCGGAGGAGGGGCGCCGGCCGGGGCGGCGGAGGGCGGCGCCGGCGAGGCGCG
>NC_057799.1:177121700-177131949 GCF_018294505.1 Triticum aestivum
CGGGGCGAGGCCGGAGGCGGCCACGTGTCGCCACGGGACTGGTCGGGCAGCGCGGCGGACGTTGTCCGGCCGGAGCGGACGCGTCCGGCGCGGCGTGGAGGGAGGAGCTAGGGTTTCGTCTGTGATTCCGTTTTTCGGGGGAGATGGAGTTTTATAGGTAGAGGGAGCTAGGAGACTCCAAATGAGGTGCGGTTTTCGTCCATACGATCGTGATCGAACGACCTAGAGCATGGAAGTTAGTTTGGTGGGTTTTGGGCTGGTTTTGGAGGGGTTTTTGCTGGACACTCAAATGGACTTTGCGGATGCCCGGTTAACCGTTGGAGTACCAAACGACCTCCGAATGGAACGAAACTTGACCGGTAGTTTTCAGGTGGTATATTAATACCACTTGACAAGCCTCGGTCCATTCCGAGAAAGTTTGACACACGCACACGAAAGAAAACAAGAGGGGTGCACCGGAGGAGATAGGAGCGCCGGATTGAAAAACGGACAACGGGGAAAATGCTCGGATGCATGAGACGAACACGTATGCGAATGCAATGCACATGATGACATGATAAGAAAATGCATGACATGAAAAAATACAAAACGGAAGACAAAACCCGACAACGGAGGGAAAAACATATCACATAGCCGAAAATGGCAAGAGTCGGAGTTACAAATATGGCAAGTTACATGCGGGATGTTACATCCTTCTTGGGGACCATGACAACATTGGCGAGCCACTCGGAGTGGTAAATCTCTCGGATGAACTCAGCTGCCAGGAGCCGAGCCACTTCCTCACCAATTGCCTTTCTCTTCTGTACACCGGACCGTCGAAGATGTTCCTTGACTAGTTTCACTTTCGGGTCGACTCGCAAATGGTGCTCAGCCAGTCCCCTGGGTACACCCACCATGTCAGAAAGTTTCCATGCAGAGATGTCCCAGTTCTCACGGAGGAACTAGATGAGTGCTTCTTCTTATTTGCTGTCGAGTGATGTTGAGATATGAGTAGTAGCAGCGTTAGGATCGGTCGGGTGAATATGAATCGGCTTTGTTTCACCGGACGACTGAAATGCAGAGTCTGTGGCAGGCTTCTTGGCTCGCAGCAAATCACTCGGATCTACATTCTTCTGATACTCTTGCATTTCGACTGTTGCCATTTGTGCATCAGCGATTTTTGAGCCCTTCTGGAAGCACTCTTCTGCCTTCTGCCGATTGCCAGTGATTGTGATCACTCCTATGGGACCATGCATCTTCAATTTGAGGTACACGTAACATGGTCGAGCCATAAATTGTGCATAAGCAGGCCTACCCAGAATAGCATGATAAGCACTCTGGAAATCCACTACTTCAAATGTCAACTTTTCCTTGCGGTAATTCTTGGAATCACCGAAAACCACATCAAGGGCGATCTGGCCGAGTGATTCAGCCTTCTTGCCAGGTATAACACCATGGAAACTCATATTGCTTTCACTAAGCTTGGACATCGGAATGGCCATTCCCTTCAAGGTTTCAGCATAAAGGATATTCAGGCCGCTACCACCATCCATCAGCACTTTGATCAGTCGGGTGCCTTCAACAACTGGGTCGACCACCAACGCTTGCCTCCCAGGGGTGGCTATACGCGCTGGGTGATCGAACAGGTCGAATGTGATGGCAGTCTGAGACCACTTCAAATAACTGGGTGTTGCCGGAGCAACCATGTTTACTTCTCTGTTGATAACTTTCAATTGACTTTTGCTCTCAACATCAGCAAAAATCATCAGAGTGGAATTGACGTTGGGAAAACCATCGTCATCTTCTTCCTTATCCTCATCTTTGTCCAACTCCTTTTCCTTCTCATTGGGTTGCTTCTCTCGGAATTGCTGGATCAGGAGTCGACATTGTCGAGTGGTATGTTTAGGATAAATCAGATTGCCTTCTTCATCCTTCTTGGTGTTAATGTGACATGGCAAATCCAACACATCATTTCCGGCTTGATCTTTGACTTTCTTGGGGGTCCAGGACCCTTTGGGCTTCCCCTTGAACTTTCCTTGAGCCACAACTAAAGCTTCACCAGGAGCAGCTGGTTCGGCCTTACGCTTCTGTTTCCGATTGGAAGTACCTCCACCGGTGTCCTGACCGACTGGTTTGCTCTTTCCACTGCGGAGTCGATCCTCTTCTTCTTCGTTAGTGTACCGAGTGGCTATTTCCATCATCCGAGTCAGGAACATATCTCCTGTCTGACCGAATTTCAAGACTAGCTCTCGATACTTAACGCCTTCCTTGAAGGCACAAACTGCTTGATGCTCAGACACATTTTCCACTGTATGGTGCAAAGTAGTCCACCTCTGAATGAAATCTCTCAGGGATTCACTCGGTTTTTGCACACAATGCTGCAATTCGGTCAACCTTGCTGGTCGTTTGCAAGTCCCCTCAAAAGTTCTAACAAACACTCGGGCGAGTTCTTCCCAACTGAATATACTGCCAGGAGCTAACTGAGTCAACCATACTCTGGCCGAGCCTTCCAACATCAGAGGAAGGTGCTTCATGGCCACTTCGTCATTGCCGCCAGTGATCTGTACTGCCACTCGGTAATCCTCGAGCCAAGTGTCAGGCTTGACTCACCAGTAAACTTGCTGACTCCAG
Organism: Triticum aestivum; assembly: GCF_018294505.1. Classification (NCBI taxonomy): domain Eukaryota; kingdom Viridiplantae; phylum Streptophyta; class Magnoliopsida; order Poales; family Poaceae; genus Triticum; species Triticum aestivum. The sequence continues at coordinate 177,124,311 of NC_057799.1, forward strand.
TCGCCAACCTGAAGTTGGGCGGAATCACTGCGGCCCTGATGGCTCTGCTGAAACACTCTGGACCTGAAACATGCACTCTGCTACCAGTCGGGTGATTTCTGTCATGGCCCTCTCTGTGCGCCCTGTTCCTGTCAACCAGCCCTTGAACGAGAATAGACCTCGCATCAAAGCCCGGCTCCCTCGGGTCGACTGGTGCTCTTCGCTCGCCACTCTGAGGGCGTCTGTCATCATGCTGCCGAGGCACACATGACCCACTCCTCGGAGGAGGTGTGGGCACTCGGCGACGGTCATCATGGCCGAGTCAGTGATCATATTGCTCATGGTTCATGTACTGATCCTGCCGGTGCCCACGTCCCTCACGCCGTGGGGGCGATCTTGGGCTGTGAGCCGACTGAACTGTGTCTTCCATCACAGATCTGCTATGAATCCTATTCTGCGACTGAGATACTGCTGTGTTCTGCTCTCCGGCTGCCCGGAGTAAGGCCCGGATCTGCATCAAACCTCTGCCAGCTTCCAATTGGGAAGGCTGAATTGATTCTTCTATTCGGGCCACAACTGTGAGATTTTGAATCGGAGTGCGGTATATCTGAGGTTGAGGCGGAAAAAGCTGTCGTCGATTGGACTCAGGGATCCACTGCCAAGCACGCTCGTCAAGTGCATGCTGCAGGTTCTCCAGTCAAGTGCGCTCAGCCAAGTTGGCCAGGCACGCCTCCTCCAAGGACTGGGCCTCGGGGGTTTCTCCAACGATGGGAGTGTGAAGTGCACCCATATTGCGGCGGCGAAGCTCTTCCCTCTGCTGCGAAGAAAGGGCTCGGGGCGGTACTCCTCGTGAACGCACGATGGATCGCCGCCACCATCACCGCCGTCGCCGTGGGGGAAGCCAGGAGGACTGCGTGGTCCGTTGACCATCAAGACTTCTGCCGCGGGATCGCCGCTATCGCACTCAGATGCGGTCTCGACGGAGCCAGTCGAACAGGCCGTAGAGAGTTTTGTTGGGCTCGATTGCCGCAACTTGTGGGGTGGCCGACTGACGGGCCACCGCATGTCTCACCCACCGCTGGAGCCGCGACCGACCGGATCGGTTGTGCCGGCAAACAGCATGGGGCGAGGACACCATAGGAGCCGACCGATACTGGGTCGACGGCTGCCGGAGAAGGACGCCGCAGACGCATGCCCGAAAGTGCGTTGCCCCGCGGATGGGGAGCGCCTCGACGTCGAGTGGAGCTTCCTGAAGCCAAGCAGAGTCGTCGGCAACGAAAACGAGCGCGCCGAGATGGATCTCGCGGCCCTCAGCCAATCCGCCGGCGGACACCATGACGATGAGAATCGGAAAATATCTTAACTTCACCAAAAAGTCGCTAAGACACCTGCCCCACGGTGGGCGCCAACTGTCGTGGATCTAAGACTGACAGTAGAATGGGGGTAGGTATGAAGAGGCAAGATCCTAGCTATGGCAAAGTTGTACACACTGGTTTTACGAGTTCAGGCCCTTCGCGGAGGAAGTAATAGCCCTACGTCTCGGAGCCCGGAGGCGGTCGACTGGATTATGCGTGTGTGTGTTACACGGGTGTCGGTGTCAAAACCGGCGGATCTCGGGTAGGGGGTCCCGAACTGTGCGTCTAAGGCGGATGGTAACAGGAGGTGGGGGACACAATGTTTACCCAGGTTCGGGCCCTCTCGATTGAGGTAATACCCTACTTCCTGCTTGATTGATCTTGATGATATGAGTATTACAAGAGTTGATCTACCACAAGATCGTAGAGGCTAAAATCTAGAAGCTAGCCTATGATTATGATTGTTGTTGTCCTACGGACTAAACCCTCCGGTTTATATAGACACCGGAGGGGGCTAGGGTTACAGAGTCGGTTACAAGGGAGGAGATCACATATCCGAATTGCCAGGCTTGCCTTCCACACAAAGGAGAGTCCCACCCGGACACGGGACGAAGTCTTCAATCTTGTATCTTCATAGTCCAACAGTCCGGCCAAAGTATATAGTCCGGTTGTCCGAGGACCCCCTAATCCAGGACTCCCTCAGTAGCCCCTGAACCAGGCTTCAATGACGATAAGTCCGGCGCACAGATTGTCTTCGGCATTGCAAGGCGGGTTCCTCCTCCGAATACTCCATAGAAGATTTCGAACACAAGGATCGTGTCTGGCTCTGCAAAACAAATTCCACATACCACCGTAGAGAGTACAATATCCCACAAATCTAATCTACTGACAAATCTCATAGTGTGACATCACGCCATGGCCCGGTCATTATTCGAACCTTTTTTCTCAACCAGCTACTGCACATATTGCGAGGTGGTTTTCTTGGCACGTCTTGTCGAAGCAGAGATCGTGTCCCCTTATCACGGGATTCTCATCAATAGGGGTGTGGGTAACCCAACCGCGCCATCAATCACGGCGCTTGGGGAATAAGTGCGTTTACCAGGCAAGTGGGGTGGCACAGAATCCCTGCTGCCTTTATAAGGGGATAAGGACTCCCTTTTGCACCCACGCTTTCTTCTTCCTGATCCATTCCCCTTCGCTCGAGCTCCAGCACCCGAGCGTTCGTCTTCTCCGCCCACAAAGGTCTTCCGAAAATGTCCGGATCCGGAGCAGGAGGCAAGTGGATGGGCTCTACCATCCGGGAGAAGGATATCAAAAAGCTTCGAGAGGTCGGGTATCTGGCCAAGAAAATCAGCCACCGTCTCCCGACGGCGGGACAGATCGTTCCTACCCCGGAACCCCATGAGAGGGTTGTATTCCTCCCTCATTTTATCCGTGGGCTAGGGTTTCCCCTCCACCCGTTCGTTCGCGGCATCATGTATTATTACGGGATCGACTTCCATGATCTATCCCCCAATTCCTTCCTCAACATCTCGACATTCATCGTTGTGTGCGAGGCTTTTCTCCGCATCTCGCCACACTTCGGTTTTATGGCTGAAGATCTTTAATGTGAAGCCCAAGGTAGTGAGCGGCGAGCACGCCGAGTGCGGGGGCGCTATGGTGAGCAAGATACCTAATGTCACATGGCCAACAGGTACTTTTAATGATTCCATCAAAGAGTGGCAACAACAGTGGTTTTACATCACTGAGTCGCGCGGCACGGAATGGGCCGCTGCTCCCGAGTTCCGATCCGGAGCCCCTCTGCGGCTTATGTCCTGGCCCAAGAAGGTCCTGAACTGGTCTTCGTCCGACGAACTGTCGGTGCTCCAGACGCGCGTTAAGGATATGGAAGACAAGAACATCGAACTTGTCAATGTAGTCCAGGTGATGTTAGTTCGCCGGATCCTGCCTTATCAACACTGATCTTGCAATTTATGGGATTTCGATCTGGCCAAGCACCAGACCCTACGAGAGCTCTTTGTCTCCTCGCACAATGACATCTGGAAGGTGCTTTTCAAGTCTGGCAAATCATGGCCGGACTCAGCCAAGGACCGCGGGTACCAACTGTCCCGCCCTGCAAGCTCGGTAAGTTATTATACGTTTTATCCGCATAACCCAAGGGAAATGCTTAATGTGTTTTCCTCAACTCTCCTAGGGCTGGATGAAGGAGGCAGGGCGGATCCACTGTCCGGCCCCGCTGCCCGAAGAACCAGTCGGCCCAATTCTGACGAAGATGCTGGTCCCGGCGCCTTACACGCCGCCGAAGAAGAAGGCCGAGAAGGAGGCCAACAAGACCCGGGGCGGCCTTTGTCGGCGCGGCACTTCGGACACAATGTCCGAAGGCTCCAACGCCCGTTCTGCCTCCGAAGAGGACGAGGAGGAGGAGGAAGACGAATCCCCAGTGGGGGGAAGAATGAAGAGGACGGCCTCCATACACTTGGAGGCCGAGTCGCCTAAAAGGGGAAAAACTCCTCTTTTGGAAGAGTCCACTGCCGCCGCCGACAGCAGCCCGGCGTGGGTTCCCAGGGCCCACCCCTGGTGAACTCGTGAGTATATAAAATCCGAACACGTTTATGCGTCCAGACTCATCATGGCATACTATTTTAACCTGAGCCATATTTTTGTAGTCCGGCGAGGTCCCGCACCGAACAATCCTCATAAGAGGATTTGCTTAGCTCGGATGCTATGGAGAGCGGGACGCCCCCGAAGGCCCCTTCCCCCAAATATGTGAATAACACCGAGGCTTCATCCCAGAAGGACCCCGAGCAAGGAGGGGGGGGAAGATCGTGAAGGCGGCGCCCGGAGGTCAAACTTCAGGGGCCGGAGACATGGGGGAGAAGATTCCCATGGGAGTCGACGGCGGGGGCCATCTTGAATTCGACCCCCAGCCGGACGCAATTCCAGAGATCAATACGGCTCCGGAATCAAGCAGGCGGCCTCCCTCGATTGGAGGGGGCGTGCCTGTTCCACCGGCAACCTCTGTCCAACCATAGGTGCTGGATGCTTTGTTGGCGGCGCTGAAGAGCGCCTCCATCGTCGATGAACACCGTGCCCTTATGGATGCGGTGATTGAGAAGATTCAGTCTGCTGAGAGTGGACTGAATGAAGCCTGTATCTGCCTTATAAGAGGCTTTGAGGTATGTTTTATGAGGTTTCGAAGAGTGTCATAGTATGGATAGTAGCCCCTGATACACTGTTCGGTGAAAGAAAGAACCGGACAGAGGATCAAACTTATGTTCGCAGGAAGACTCACTTGATGACATCTATCTCTCTTCTTTTATAAGAAGGCGTCTGCAGCGGTTGCTGCCTCTCATACTGCGGAGGTCTCCGGACTGAATCAAAGTCTAGAGCAGGCCAAAGAAGAACTTGGCCAGTTGAAAAGGCAGTTGGAAGATAAACAAGGTATGCGCAAGCCTTGTTCGCGTTCAGTGCGAACGAATTTCCAGTATGATAAAATATGTTTCATGATTTGTGCCAGGGGAGATGACCGAAGTCGAGGCTCTGAGGAAGGCTATTGCCGAGGCCGAGGAAAAGGCAGCCGCAGAGCAGGCTCTTCGTGAGAAGCACGAGGCCAGGGTTATTGAAGCTGAGCAAGAGCTTCAAGAGGCCGTGAAGAAATGCGAGACCTTGGAGCAGAGTTTAACGGAGAAAGAATCCAAACTCACCAGGGCTCATCAGTACGCGCGCGATACCTGGGGGGAAACCTAAGGCGCCCTGCAGGAGATCCAGGAGGCGAGGAAGATCACGGCGGGTAAGGCTTTTTTCATGTAAAGCAAGTATTTTAAGGAGAAAATCATGTTTCTAATTTTGAGTTCGGATTTCTCCAGGGTATTTGCGGAACTGCCCCGCAGCATATCGGATGCCGCCCAATCCTACCGAGCCGAAGAAAGGAACACTGCGGATAAGCTCTTTGTCACGACCGGTTTTTCAATAAAATAATTATTGAGAGACCAATCCCTTTTACGGACCAGCGAGGAAGAATTCCTTCTCACTGGTAGACAATATCTTGGTCACAGAAGAAAAATACCAGGAGTACTAAATATAATACAAGGTTGAGCAGAGACTGCCCAACAATTTATTACATGCACGCCGCTAAAACAAAAAGGCGAATAGGGTGGCAACTACTAACTCACGATAACAACGGTGGTGGAAATATCACCGCGAAGTGAGTGATATGATTCCAGAAGACTACAGCTCTTCGAGCGTCGGAGTGAGGCTCGAGGAGACTTATTGTGGGTGGCGGAAGCGTATACAATACAAGTGACCAATATCCGGGATCGCGCAGGACTGACTGGGACTCCTCTAGGCATCGGACGCGCTATCAAACTCTTCATCCAAGAGATCGCCTTCGTCAACATCTGGCCAAATCAACAAGCCAGGTGAGTACTATGAAAGTACTCGCAAGACAGTTCGTACATAAGATATAACAAATGTAAACATGAAGCATATGAACAAGTTAACCGGTGCGATTAGACATAGAGGTAATAAATACTGGGTGCCAAGCGAGGGTCTGAATGACGCCTCGAGCGGAAACTGCAGAATAGTTATACTGGTGCCAAACGAGTGTCTGAAAGACTCCTCGAGCGGAAAATGCAAAATAGTGATACTGGTGCCAAACGAGTGTCTGAAAGACTCCTCGAGCGGAAAATGCGGAATAATGATGCCACAGTCGGGCGTCGGGGCGACACCACATAAAGGGCTTATAAAAGAAAATAAATACAGTGCATGCCACAGTCGGACGTCTGAGCGACATCACAAAAAGGGCTTATATTTAAAGTAAGGAACAAGAACACGCCACAGTCGGACGTCTGCGCGACGTCACATAAAGGGCTTATATCATAACTCAATAATACAACAGTTCGGGAACATAAATTATCACAAGCATGAGACAAAAATAAAGTTAGTCCATCCACAGGAATAACAATAAATCTAGATTTACCACCTGAGATTGTTCACCGGGGACAAGTTTTTTTTTCCACGTGGATAGATATGGATATAATGTTTTCATTACTTGGTCATGGATACGATGATTTGGAAACAATTGACTCTGCAGAGTTTGTACTTAACCACAGCCAACGGATTTCAGTAGTCACGGGGACTAGTTCCGTGTACGGTGTTTTGGAAGAAACACGTCTAACCAGTACACACCCAATTCAACCATCCGAAGCCAGGGATCACCCTCGGCAACGTTCAAGAAAAACCTTGAGACGGGGAGGCTACAACCTCGCGTAGCATGGGATCAAATTTCTATACGCGCGCTCTAAGGGGGTGCCCCCCCTCTCGGTCCCAACCGGAAACACCCATGCCCCCTGACCGGATGACTGGCTTTAATCCTGGGCCAAGGTACCATCATCCCGGCCTCTCTGATTGGTGTGTACACGGAAAGAGGTTACCAACTTACTAAACCGCATCTTGGCGATGAGACATGTGGTAGCACGGAAGGGGGAGAGAACGATAACGTGGCTCTAACCACGTTAACGTCGGAGAAAGTCGGATGACGCAAGGCTGGTATGCTACAACAGTACCACCTTGCTGCCCTTCATGTCACCACATGATTAGGCCACCTCTCATCAGAGGTCATCGCAACTTTGGAACAACCGGGTCGTTGCCTTACAAGCAACGAGGTATTTACCGACACTCATATGCCACGCACAAACTTTCACGCAAACATGCAAAACACCTGTCATATCAAATGTTCAAAACATGCTTGCCTGGTTCGGAGAAGTCGGAGTCTAGCTCGGCGAAGTTCGCGGCTCCGTCACCTCTTTCGGAACCTACGGCAATCACGAAACGGGTACTAACGTGAAAACCAATGGGTGCACAGAAACTTTTCCAAATATTTTTCAAATAAATCCCATAAAAAACTAGACAAAATTTGAAGATTGTCAGAAAAAGAATCACTCAAAAATTCCTTTTTATTAAAAATTTATAAAGGTTTCTGTCCAGGGACTTATCTGTAATGAAACAGAAAAGTTCCAGGGTTTTAACTAAGAAAACAGAAAACGGTTCGATTGGGAATGCGCAAGCGCAAAGGAGAAAGCGTATTTGCCCGAAGGCGTCAACAGAAAACGGTTCGAGGTGGAATAAAATAGAGGCTGATACGTGGGGTCCACATGTCAGGTTTGAAAAGCTCGCCGGCGCCCGAAGACTGCGGTGGACGCCGGCGTCGAACCACGGTGAGTTAGGAGAAACGGAGGGTACCAAGAGCTTCAGCGTCTTCTTCCGCGTCGGTGGGTGGTGGACTCGTCCAACGGGGAGCACCACGT